>NC_137856.1:13713410-13718410 GCF_948465745.1 Chenopodium album
ACAGAAAAATTCTTATATGATGATGAACTATACAATTATTGGATTTATACGAACGAACAAAAAAAAAACAGCTTAAGCAATGAATTTGCTAATAGAATTACAGTTCTAGACAAAGGACTTTTTTATATAGATGTACTCGATAAAAAAACTAGATTATGCAATGATAAAACTAAAAATAAAATTGAATATTTGCAAAAAAAAGAAATAAAATTGATACATAAAAAAAATACCAAAAAAGATAAGAGGAGATTCGCCCGCCCCCTACATATTTGATACTCTCGCCTACAAAAAAGCTTGTAACACCAAAACCATTCGGAATTCCATCAATTATTCGTCTATCAAAAAATGAAACTAGTTCAGCCAAACCTCTTACACCCTTAATTAAAAATTTTGCGTAAAAAGCATCGATATAACCACGGTTAGCAGACCAATTATATATGATATTTATCATTTTGTCCCCCCAAATTCTTTTTTGCCCTCTTTTATCAAATAAATTAATTAAGTCAAAATTTTTTAACGATGAATAAGCGGGTTTATAAAACAAAAAGGCTATCAATATTCCAAAAAAAGCTATACTAACGGAAAAAGTTGCATTTATCAAAAATTCATACCAGTCAACAGAATTTTTGGAATTTGAATCTAAAAGATTCATAGATGAGGTTAACCATTTAGTTAATATATCCAAAGCAATTCCTTCTTGATTGAATGGAATTCCTATGATTCCAATGAAGAAAGTAAACAGAATCAATAAAATCAGAGGAAATAACATAGTATTATCGGATTCATGAGGATAGGTAGAAATATTCTTATTGTCAAAATCAATAATAGTAATAAAAGATCGAAGCATTTTTCTTAAATTTCCATTAATTTGATTTTGGTATGGTTTTTTCGAAAAAAAAGAAACCCTTTCCTTCTTATTCATTGTTAATAAGGTTAATAAAAGAAATTTTTGATTAATGCTTTTCAATCCTTCTTGACCCCATAAAGATATTGAATAAAAAGAACTGGTTTTTTTTCCACTGTAATTTTTAAAAAAAGCGTTTAAATGTCCTTCAAACGTAAGTAAATAGATTCTAAACATATAAAAAGCGGTTAATCCGGCTGTGAAATAAGCTATTATTGCAAAAATTGGTGAATACATCCAACTATCATTAAGAATTTCGTCTTTGGACCAAAAACAAGCAAGAGGCGGAATACCACAAAGCGAAAGTGTACCTATTAAAAAAGAGGTTTTTGTAATTGGTACATGTTTTGTTAAACCCCCCATAAGAACCATATTCTGACTTTTATTCGGAGAATATCCAACAACAGTTTCCATTGAATGAATAAGAGATCCAGATCCTAAAAACAATAATGCTTTTGAATAAGCATGAGTAATCAAATGAAATAAAGCAGCTCGATAAGAACCCATACCTAGAGCTAACATCATATAACCCAACTGAGACATTGTAGAATAAGCTAAACTTATCTTAATGTCTTTTTGAGCAAGAGCTAAGGTTCCTCCTAGTAGTACTGTTATTATACCTATAAAAGAAATTCCATACATTATGGAAGGTAGAATTAGGAAAAGAGGCAGCAGTCGAGCAACTAAAAAAATTCCCGCGGCGACCATGGTAGCAGCATGGATGAGAGCTGAAATAGGAGTAGGCCCCTCCATAGCATCAGGTAACCATACATGAAGGGGAAATTGGGCCGATTTAGCAACTGCACCGGCAAATAACAAGAAAGCACATAAAATACAAAATAAGGAATTCACCTCGTTATTATTAATTAAATTTTTGAATATTTCAAACAAATCTCGAAACTCGAAACTGCCTGTTATCCAATAAAAACCTAAAATTCCTAATAATAAACCAAAATCTCCTACACGATTAGTCACAAACGCTTTTTGACAAGCATTTGCGGCAATAGGGCGTGTGAACCAAAAACCTATTAATAGATACGAGCACATTCCAACTAATTCCCAAAAAATATAAATTTGTATTAAATTCGAGCTAGTAACTAATCCCAGCATAGAAGTATTGAAAAAACTCATATACGCAAAAAATCTCAAATATCCTTGATCATGAGACATATAATTATCACTATAAAAAAGAACCAGAATTGCAACAGTAGTTATTAACATTGACATAATAGAAGTAAGTGGATCTATTAAGTAGCCAAATTCTAAAGAAAAATCATTATTAATCGTCCAAGACCATAAATATTGATAAATAGAATTATTATTTATTTGTTGAATAGCCAGCTTCATGGAAAAAAGCATAACTATACTTAATAACAAAATACTCGAAAAAGCCCATATACGTCGAAGATTTTTTGTTGCCATCGGAAAAAAGAAAAGTCCAGATCCTATTAACAAAGGAACTAGAAGTGGAAGGAAAGGTATAATCCATGCATATTGGTATATATGTTCCATAATATACTAGAATAGAAAATTTTTCTATTTAATTAATTTAAATTATTTTGTTTACCATTCACTGGCTTTTGTCTCTTTTGAAAGAAGTCAGTCAATAAACAGAACTTTTTGAAGCCTATGAAGTAGGAAACTAAAAGAAATTTCCTTTTTATTTCTATTTCAGTTATTTCAAATATATATTTAAAACTTAAAACATCCAAATTCGACTAAAAAAGACTATGAATCAGAAAATCGACTAAATATCTACTAAAGTCAATAATGAAAAAAATAAATTTATTATTAATTAAAATAATAAATTTATTCTGTAGTTTATTTCGAATTATTACCTCATTTTTTCCAAAATGGTTTAATTGTCTTTCATTCCAACCAAAACTGTCGAAAAAAGTCTATTTTAGTAATTATTTCTTTTTTTCGATATTCTTTTTTAAAATATCTGTTACTTTACTTTTTAGTTTCTATAACATAGAATAAAAAAATGCCTCAAATTATAGATCTTTTAAACAAATTCATTTATTGGGATCATTTCACTTTGCAAAGAAATAAATAAAAGTTTTTCAATTAAGATTAGGGGTGCATCAAATTTTGAATGTGATTTATCACGTACATCGAAATTGAATCCAACACATCAAAAATAAACAGGGATATAACTCGAAATTAGTATTCATTATGAAATTTTAATTAATCTTACTCGATTTCATACGAACTTTTTTATGGACATTCTAGGCAGGAGAATTTTTAGTTTCTCCTAATCGAATATTTTCGATTATTTCTATCGAAATATAGAAAATTTATTTCTAGTTTCTATTTATAGTTATCCTTTTCAATTTTTTTTATAAAAAAAAAGATATCACCTAGAATCTAAATACATAGATAATTAATAGAAAATACGGATTCATTTGAACAATAGATGTCTTTCACATCCAACTATAACACTGAATAATGAATTTTTTCAATTTTAAATGGCAGTTCCAAAAAAACGTACTTCGATTTACAAAAAGCGTATTCGTAAAAATATTTGGAAAAAAGGGGGGTATTGGGCGGCATTAAGAGCCTTTTCGTTAGCAAAATCTCTTTCTACCGGGAATTCGAAAAGTTTTTTTGTACGAAAAATAAGTAATCAAACCTTGGAATAAGCGAAATCGACCTGACTAAAAAAAAATGGTATAACAAATTCGAAATAATTCCATTTTTCGTTTAGAATCAAAAAATCGAAAATAAAGGATTTAGGGAGGTTTGTATTTATAAATTACTTTTTTTTGAACTAGAAAATTTTGTAACTTTTTCTTATGATATGGAGAATAAGAAATCTTATGACAACACTAACATAGTACTTTATGTTTTTTGTTGAAAAACTCTCGATATATAATCTATATATCGAAGATTTCATCAACTTCCTTTTTTATTTTAGTTTATTACTTAAAAGATAAAAGATGGGGATTTTTTTCCCCATCAACCTATTTTTTTTGTCAAAAAAAAAAATGAAAAGTTTTCTCGACTTATAGAATTAGTAGATTTTATAAAAAAGGGCAAATCAAAAACAACAACGGTTAAACTTTAACTTACAGAAGCATTATTTCTCGAAATTGCTTTTTTATAGTCCGGTTTAAATCAATCAAAAAATCCTTTCGTTTTTTTAGACGCAAAGTTTTTTTACTACGTTTCCATAGGGATCAAAACTTTTTTATATGAAATATTCGGTTCAATACTTAAGAAGAAAAATTTTACCGATTAATTGCTTTTTTTGGATAAAAAACTATCCATTTACAGAAAAGAAAGTCCCTCGATCTCGTGTTCAAATTGAGAGCTAAAATATTCGATTTTTTATGTATTCAAAGGGTCTATGTATTTGTTATTTTTGAAATCCGCTAAAAAAATTCATTTATCATTACTAACTGAAAAGAAAATGAGAAAGAACTTTGTTGAGGTCTATCCTGGGATGAAAGGAAGAATTTTCTAGTTAGAGAGGTTTCAGTTCATGAAAACATAAACTACATGAGAGTCCATTGACAGATTAAAGCAGTCTTATGAAAAAAAAATTCACGAAAAATAACAAAAACCTTAAGTAATATATACTTATTACTATGAATATGAACCATTTCAATTCGTGAATAAAAAATAATTTGCAAACCGAACTGGTTCGAAAAAAATGTTGGATTGAATTAATCTCGACGATTGACTAAAAACGGGTTATTATGATTTCAAACAAGCCGCTATGGTGAAATCGGTAGACACGCTGCTCTTAGGAAGCAGTGCGAGAGCATCTCGGTTCGAGTCCGAGTGGCGGCATGCCATCTTACAAATTCTCACAAAATTTCAAAAGTCCTATAACCTAAAATAAATAATGAAAATGAAATAATTTTTTTTTGTTAATTTCCGTTTCATAATTTGTAATTGAAGGATTTTTTTTTTATATATTCTATATGATATTATCGACTTTAGAGCAGATTTTAACTCATATTTCCTTTTCGATGGTTTCCGCAGTAATTATACTCCATTTGATAACTTTATTCGTCAATGAAATAGTAGGACTATATAATTCATTAGAAAAAGGCATGATAGTTACTTTTTTGTCTATAACAGGATT
>NC_137856.1:13735910-13743410 GCF_948465745.1 Chenopodium album
ATCTTTTTTAATTGATTCTTTGTGATATTTTACACCCTTGAATGGTAATGGGCCTAGTCGAAAACAATTGGATGATGACAAAATTATAAAAAAAGGACATTCCTTGTTTATCCCCAACAACGTACGAACAGTTCCTTGATTTTGGTTAAATGATTTAATTTTCGTATTATTTCGTTTGTCCGCTTGGCTAGTCAAATACGGGCTAGTTCATAGATCGTTGGGCTTTGATTACCAAGGAATAGAAACTTTACAAATAAAGCCCGAAGATTGGCATTCCATTGCTGTTATTTTATATGTATATGGTTACAATTATTTACGTTCTCAGTGTGCTTATGATGTCGCACCGGGCGGGCTGTTAGCTAGTGTGTATCATCTTACAAGAATCGAGTACGGTGTGGATCAACCGGAAGAGGTATGCATAAAAGTATTTGCTCCAAGGCAGAATCCTAGAATTCCGTCCGTCTTCTGGGTTTGGAAAAGTGCGGATTTTCAAGAACGGGAATCTTATGATATGCTGGGAATCTCGTATGATAATCATCCACGCCTAAAACGTATTTTAATGCCCGAAAGTTGGATAGGATGGCCCTTACGTAAGGATTATATTGTCCCAAATTTTTATAAAATACAAGATGCTTATTAAATGATAAGAAATTTATTTTCACTTCTACAACATCAGATATCTAAAGATTCTTTATATGTTCTGCTCTAGATCAAACAGAAGAATCGATGGCCCATCGGTATTCTATTATGGATAAAGAAAAAAAGAAAAGACAAATGAAATTAAGTTAAGAATTCATTAAGATTCTAAAAAGGTGTCTTTTGGATGAGCTAAGAGCCGATAGAATGAACTAAAAAGTTCTGTATCATTATGAACAAATAAGAAAAATTGAAAACATAAAAAAATTCTTTATTTTCATTTTCTCTACCCATCTATCTATAAAATAGATGGGGTATATCGCAGGATAACCAGCGAAATACCTTATGTATGTGCCATGATCTCAGCTAGGAATGAATATGTATATCAATACATCAAAAAAAGCATGTGATGTGCCAGGAACCAGATTTGAACTGGTGACACGAGGATTTTCAGTCCTCTGCTCTACCAGCTGAGCTATCCCGACCATTCATTCACCTTTTTGGCGCACCATTTTCTAATTTCATTTTACTCGATAACTCGGGTTTATGTCAATTAAACGGACAAAAAGGATTACAAAGTCTTATATGCGTACCAGAATTCCTTGGGTTTTGCAAATTTTTCTATAATTAAGTTGATTTAAGTTTTAGTACGAGTAATAATATGAATTGTGAATCACTAAACTGAGTACTCCTTGCTCAAAAATATTGATTTGTAATCATATATATATCACAAGACTTGTGATAAGAGAAAAGCATTTCCCTTCATATCCATTTTGAAAAGAAAAAGAGGTATAACCGCCTTCAACCCTCTAATGAAAAAGAGAACCACTTAGGGAGTAAAAAAATCTTTTGGGGATAGAGGGACTTGAACCCTCACGATTTTTAAAGTCGACGGATTTTCCTCTTACTATAAATTTCATTGTTGTCAGTATTGACATGTAGAACGGGACTCTATCTTTATTCTCGTCCGATTAATTAGTTCTTCCAAAGATCTATCAGACTATGGAGTGAATGATTTGATGAATGAATATTTGATTCTTTTTTCAACTTGAAATCGATTCAAAAAAAATTCTTCCATTTTTTCGTTTCATATTCTAAATTTTTTTTTAGAGAGAATATGAAATTCTCTCCTCTATCTAGAATAGAGAAATAATTGAAAAAAAAAATATAGAATAGATTCGGGGTCTTAGTAATCATTTGATAAAGTATATTCTTCAACCTTTTTGGAGTGGGGGTTCGATGGAAGAATTCTTAGAACAACACAGCACAGTCAACCCCATTTGTTAGAACAGCTTCCTTTGAGTCTCTGCACCTATCCTTTTTTTATTGTTGCTTTCTGAATCTTTATTTTTTGCTTTTGACAAAAGGAGTTGGCTCAGGATTGCCCATTTTTATTAATTCCAGGGTTTCTCTGAATTTGAAAGTTTTCACTTAGTAGGTCTCCATACTAAGGCTCAAGCCAATTAAGTCCGTAGCGTCTACCGATTTCGCCATATCCCCCCTTTCTTTTTAAGATTAGGATCTCCATGTGATGTCCTTCCCTTTTATTCTTTCATTTCTGACGGAACCGTCGAATTCATTAGATTTAATATGGCTTACTATACCGAAAAATGCTTTTGCCATTTTCCTTTTTTTTCTATCTTCCTTCATCTCTATCGGAAGTCTCCATTTGACTTTGATTTTGTCTAGTCAGACATGATTCTATCCTTTCTGTAGCTACAATTCAATATCGAGGGATATATACCATCTATATCCTCCGCCCCGTTCATTTTTGTATGCAATTTTGAATACTCAAAGGGTCGATTCTTTTTTTGTCATCATAGTCTACGGCTGCACACAGAAGAATATCTTATTTTATTATGGTAATATAATCCAGAGTTCTTCTTTATCGATTCTCATTTTTTTATTCTTGTTTATTTTAGGTTTTCTTAAGGCAGACTCTTATAACTCTAATAGTTATCCATTTCATAGATATAATGAAATTAGAATTATTGTCATAATGAATTTTTGTTTTAATTTCGATTTGAAATGGATTTGAAAAATAAAAAGAAAATTTCATATAATTTCTAAATCTAATTGAAATAGAATCGAATCGTTCTAGACGAAAAATAGAATCTATATAGAAAGAAAAAAACTAAAGTAAATATTTCTATTTATTTGATATTTGATTTGAAATATTTCTTTCAAATTTATATCATAAAATAATAAAAATGAATAAGCTTACACTAAAATGTAGTTTATTGAATGCCAGTGCATGTATAATTTCCGGGAGCCCGCTTAGCTCAGAGGTTAGAGCATCGCATTTGTAATGCGATGGTCATCGGTTCGAGTCCGATAGCCGGCTTTTTCGATTTTTATTTGGATTTGTGCTTTTTATATATTTTTTTCTTTGTTCTTCGATTTCAAAGAAAAAAATAACGATCGATTATGTTGTAGAAACTTCCACCTAGGAATAAAAAGAAAAGGGTTCAAGCTCGACAGACCAAATCGGGAAAACTCTTTCTTTTCCTTTTTCTTTTTACTTACATATTTTAATACAAAATAAAATATAGAATATTCTATATATTTTGTATATGATGTATATACAACCCATTTCATTATTCATTGGAATCCAACACTTCAGTGGATTTCATTTCATTTATCATTTAGTTCAGTTTTAATTTCGGTTTTACAAAAAAATCGAATATATATATATATATATAAATAGAAATAAAGAAAATAAATAAAGAAAGGAGTCTTTATGTCGCGTTACCGAGGGCCTCGTTTCAAAAAAATACGCCGTCTAGGGGCTTTACCCGGACTAACTAATAAAAGGCCTAGAGCCGGAAGTGATCTTAGAAACCAATCACGTTCCGGGAAAAGATCGCAATATCGTATTCGTCTAGAAGAAAAACAAAAATTACGTTTTCATTATGGTATTACAGAACGACAATTACTTAAATACGTTCGGATCGCCAGAAAAGCCAAAGGGTCAACAGGTCAGGTTTTACTACAATTACTTGAAATGCGTTTGGATAACATTCTTTTTCGATTGGGCATGGCTCCGACTATTCCTGGAGCCCGCCAATTAGTTAACCATAGACATATTTTAGTTAACGGCCATATAGTAGATATACCAAGTTATCGTTGCAAACCCAAGGATACTATTATGGCGAGGGATGAACAAAAATCCAGAGCTCTAATTCAAAATTCTCTTGATTTATCCCCCCGTGAGGAATTACCTAAACATTTGACCCTTAACCCATTTCCATATAAAGGATTAGTCAATCAAATAATAGATAGTAAGTGGGTCGGTTTGCAAATCAATGAATTGCTGGTGGTAGAATATTATTCTCGTCAGACGTAACCCTAACTAAAATACAAAAGAAAGGGGTTCGGACAATTTGGCCCCTTTCATTTGGAAAAGGAAAATTACTTAAGGTTAAAAGTCGGGGGTTTGCCCCAGATTTTCTCCCGCTCATCTATTCTATCCCATCCCGGTTTTTTCCTATTCATGTATCCTAGATACACATAAAAATTTTCACTCCTTGTCTATTCTTTTATTTCCAGTATTTTAGGTATCGCAGCAATTCGAAATAGAAGAAATATATATCAAAATACAAGAAGGATCTAACTCTTATGTTCTAAATAAAGTATTTCTTGTTATTTGATTTGTTAAAGTTAGAAATGTTGGCGAATTCAATCAGGTGAAAGTAAAAGACGGAAAGAGAGGGATTCGAACCCTCGGTAAACAAAAGCCTACATAGCAGTTCCAATGCTACGCCTTGAACCGCTCGGCCATCTCTCCTACACAACGATTATGACTCATAAACCGAAGAAATAGCGAGCCATTACTATACTATGTTGATATTTCTATTACTAACGATATTCGATTTTTGTTTGTATAAAATAGGTACGACTAGGATTAACGCACCAATACTATACTATTTGACTATAAACAAACTAATAATAGAACGTAACGAGTAGTAATGTAATAGAAGATTTTTTCGAAAAAATCTTTCTTCGTAGGAGTTAATTAAAATAAAAAACAAGTTTTTCCTTGTTATATATATATTTATTGATTCATATTTGCGAAGATGATGTTCCTATCTTTTATTCTATATCCGATATTTTCATATATAATATACCAGCTTCAATTAATTAATTGAAACGAATCGAATCAACGGATTGCTGGGTTTATGGTTTTTAGATTATAGACGATTAATGGATCCTCTTTGATCATGGTTCGATTTTTATTTCGACTAGAATTCCATAAAATTCTCAAAAAAAATTAGAAAATTTCCGTCTAGTTTTAAAGTGCTCACCAACAAATTTCTTGAATTTCCCAGCTATTCTATTTCCATCATAGAATGATTATTCGATTCTCTTTCTTTTCGTCTTTCGATCAAAAAAAGTTTTGATCTGATCGAAAAATTCTTTGATTCTTCCGCTTCGATGAAATCGGAATAGCTACTATACTACTCGATTTGATTTGTATGAATTCAAATGGGATTCAACTCTTTTTTATTGATTGTTGAAAAAGGAGTTTGGGGCATTTGGAACAATTCGAATAAATAAAATAGAAGTATACGTAGTAGTCAAAAATTTGTATCTTTATTGAAATTTTTTTGTTTGGAAAGGAATCCGTTTTTATGTTATTTTGTACTGTACAAATTCTTTATTTGTGTAATCGTTTTCCCACTAAGGGGTAATGAGAAGAATTTTAGAATGGATTGATACCTATGCCTAGATCGCGGATAAATGGAAATTTTATTGATAAGACCTTTTCAATTGTGGCCAATATCTTATTACGACTAATTCCGACAACTTCAGGAGAAAAGGAGGCATTTACTTATTACAGAGATGGTGTGATTTGATTTTCTTTATTATTTAGTTTCTTTTTACTGCTCTTAGTCTTATGAGAAAAGCACACACTTCGGGATAGTAAAGAACAAATATTCTTATTCCATATTATAGAAACAAACCTACGCTTCTTGAAGGTGAAGTTTACAAATAGAACGATTCCTTCCGTCGTGTATCCCCGATTGATGCAACCTCAAATACTATAGCTTCATTTATAGATTTTTGTATTGAACGAAAGGTTACACCTTTGTGTTTTGTATTACAGGTCAATCCTACTTCCTAGTAATATAGTACCAATAGGCGGCATAGGGGAAGAAGCACTACACCTAGCAATCGACAACACAAAAGCTTTGTTAAAAATTACTTACCTACTCCCTTTCTTATCTGGGTTAGGACTAACAAGAATGGTTGGGCCAACAAACATCCATCTCGTTCGTACTTTGGATACCCGTATAACCATCGAAGACTGTTGAAGTGACTATTTCCTGGAAATTAGGAGGCGTTGAGGACAAAGGAATTGTTGAAGTTATCCTTTCTATTTAGTATCAAGACACTTGATTCTAGTAAAAGCTCTTGCGCAAGAAGGTTGGCTAGATATTTTTTGTAAAAACACTAGCCCCGCTCAGTTCATAATGAGAATGTTTTAATCCCTTTTGCCATGTATTTTGAATTCTCATTATGTATATTATATTTAAGGGAGGAGCCGTATGAGGTGAAAATTTCACGTACGGTTCTGGAACGGCGATTCTTTGAATCGAATAACGACCGTAACGGATGTCAGCTCAATCCGAAGGAAATTATGCGGAAGCTTTACAGAATTATTATGAAGCTATGCGACTAGAAATCGATCCTTACGATCGAAGTTATATACTCTATAATATAGGCCTTATTCACACAAGTAATGGAGAACATACGAAAGCTTTAGAATATTATTTTAGGGCACTAGAACGAAACCCATTCTTACCACAAGCTTTTAATAATATGGCAGTGATCTGTCATTACGTGCGGCTATCTCCACTATAGAAAGAAAAAAGAAGACCAAATTTTCTAGTAAATACTAAAAAAAGGATCGCTACAAATGCATCGTCCAAAACGACGATTTCTTTGAGCTGTAGCAAAGAAAAAAACTTCATACTAATAGAAGTAAAAATATGCCTAGATACTTTTTTCTATATCTATGGATAAAAAAAAAAGATCTAATTGATAGAGAGGAAGCACCGTAAAGATCAATTAATGAGGTTTTGGTCCAATACATTAAGAAAAGAACTGCTTACTTATGCCTATATAGAAATATAAGATAGAAAAAGTTAGGAATTAACTTATGTAATAGAGTCGATCCACTAAGACTGAGGTTTTGAGCGGCGGTGTAGGATCAAATCCCAAAGATAGTAAGTCTTTTCTTTCTTACTTATGTTTAGGAAGGAAAGCTTTTTTCAAAGATTCTATATAAATTTCGATATAAAACCGAGATAGTTACCTTGCGGAAAATACGAAGGATAGGAGTAAATATCTGTGTTTTCTTCTTCTGCAGGTGGGAGAAAAGATAAAACTGAAATTGATTCTTAATTAAATCAAAATGAAAGTTTGAAACTCATGTGATTAACCTCCTTTGGTTCCTCCGAACAGTGGAATATAGATCTATAAGAAATCGCATTTGGTTTAATGGGACACCAAAAGAATTGACTGCGGAGCCGTATGAGGTGGGAAACTCTCACGTACGGTTCTAAGGGAAGGAATTGACCCTCCTATTCCGACCGGGGAGAACAAGCCATTCGACAGGGAGATTCTGAAATTGCAGAGGCTTGGTTCGATCAAGCCGCCGAGTATTGGAAGCAGGCTATAACGCTTACTCCTGGGAATTATATTGAAGCGCATAATTGGTTGAAGATCACGGGGCGTTTCGAATAAAAGAAGAAAAATTCTTATTATTTCTAATTTTTTTTTTATTTGTTAGAATTCTTTTTGGTCTTTTTGTAAAATAAAACGGAATTCTTTTTCGAGGAAGAACCAATCAAAGAATTT